>NC_056737.1:289588388-289620888 GCF_019279795.1 Protopterus annectens
TATACTCTAACTGTGCATTCCACATGGGTACCCTAGTTGCATATCTTATTTGGTTTACTGTGGTGTTATATATGTTCTGCATTTAAATGTTGCATTGATGACTGGTAAGATTTTAAGACTGACCAGAAACATAATGTTTTTGCTGCAGGGATGTCCATCAATGGCACCCTCATAAATGTTCAGGAGTGACAGTGTGGGGGAGAAATTATGTGACTGTCTCATTCATGGTTGGGGAGCTAACCCTCAGAGAGGGTGCAGAGATATCCACAAATATAGAGAATTCAGTAGCTATGCACAGGGAAGATAGCATCCTCAGAGGGAATTACAACTCCTGCATCTGCTGCAGTCATTCAAGGTTTCTATGTGTCAGCACAGGCAGGATAACATGTCTGTACTGCTTCTCATGTTGACATACCCACCACATGCCAGCAACACAGGCATAATCAACAGTTTACCAGCTCCCCTGTAACACTTTAAATGTAGGCAGAGCTGGAGCTAAATTATAAGATGTAGGAGTGTAATTCAAGAACAATCTACTGCCACATGTTCCTTATGTAGGAGTGTAATTCAAGAACAGTTTATTGCCACACATTCCATATGTAGAAGTGTAATTCAAGAACAGTCTACTGCCACATGTTCTGTGTTGGTGCTGGTGAACATATTGCATATTTGCCCTGTCACACCGTGAGCTCATGACAGATACAGAGTTAAAACATTAGCAGTTCAATATGGATGTGTTCTTCTGCCATTACAAGATACTCTCTGTTCTCTGGTCTGTAGTGGCATGAATGTTTCAGTCTGCACATCTCTACATACATTTTCTACTGCCATTTGCCATGGTCAGGGTAGGGTATATGTGCATGGTGCCTGTGTCCTAGAGCCTTTGCAGGATGTATGCACACTGCAGTCATAAAATGTTACAGGCCTGTGTACCCCTCATTGTGGGTATGGACTAGGGTCATGCAGTAAAATCCCAACAGGATCACTGGGTTTCAAGGCACTGCCAATCTTTGCCAGCAAAGACCACCTGCTGCTCATAGTCACCCAGTAGCATTCCATTCCCTTCAGAGTAGATGTCAGACCCCACACATAGTCCGACATGGCCACTGCCCTTACCCCTTGAGATGTGTTCCCCACCATTTGAGTCCCCTGTTTACCTGGTGTGTTGACAGTCTTGCAGTATTGTGTCCTCGTGTCATCTGTGCAAATTATGATAACTGTAACCCAAAAGACTCATCATCCTGCTTGTTGGAGATGATGTCTGAAGCACAGTGATCAGACCATGCACTGACCAGCATTGTATAAATCACATACACCTGGACAACTTAAGTAAAACTGCATGCATCATGTTTAGCTTGTGTAACACTTTATCAGTGTCATGGCCCATAGCTGGTGAACAGATATTTAATTTTCTGAACAAACATTACCACTTTATCCGTGCTGCAGTATTCTGCTCCCATCACTGCATATGGGCACCTTGTACTGTGCATACATTGCCCTCTATGACATCAATATCCTGTCTTCCTGCTGTTTCTACTGTATTATGTGGGACAGAGATGTCATGCGGCTGAGCATTTTGTTTACATAAGGTCATGTTCTACAGCATGGTACAGTCAACAAACATCTTAGCGTTGTATCTGGGAGTATTTCCGTGCTCCACCAGATGTCCCAAGGCACCAGAGGCATGCTTTGATTGCAGCAAGGTCAATGGTAATCTGTGATTAAGTATGGGCAGTACTACGCAGCATTTATGTGGCAGTTTATAGCCGGCAGATAAGAGTCATTATCCAAGGATCTAGGAGGAGGGATACATATGAAGTATTACTTTCACTACATGCATACACACACACACACACACACACACACACACACACACACACACACACACACACACACACACAAACAAACATAAAAAATAATTGGTGAGAGAGGTTAGAGGACACATGCGATTTATAAGTTTACCTTTATTTTACTCAACAGTTCTCCAATTACAAACCATATGGCTCCTTCTGAAGCAGCAATACATGTCAGACATAGGCTAAATGTAAGAATTATGTGGCTCCTTCTGAAGCAGCAATACATGTCAGACATAGGCTAAATGTAAGAATTATGTGGACAGCCATGGGTACACATACCCACATCTGAGATAATTCCCTCTGCATTGCATACTACCTGCCAGGTCAAGGAATGATGTCCGTTTCTTTTGACATGCCTGTCTCGGTGAGATCTAACTGAGGGTCATATTTTGACATAGGTGCAGTCTTGTATAGCTCAGGTAGGTATACAATGTAATAACTCAGGGAGGTATACAATCTAACAGCTCAGGGAGGTATACAATGCAATAACTCAGGGAGGTATAAAATGTAATAGCTCAGAGAGGTATACTCTCTAACAGGTCAAGGACGTATCCAATGTAATAGCTCAGGGAGGTACACAATGTAATAGCACACAAAGGTATACAGTGTAATAGTGCACAGAGGTATATAGTGTAATAGCTCAGGGAGGTATACAGTGTAATAGCTCACGGAGGTATACAGTGTAATAGAAGGGACACATTGTGCTTGTCTCCTTCTCAGTCCTGGGGAGCTAGATATTCTCTTCAACATGCAGAAGCATTATGTTGAGGAACCTTTTAATTATTTGAGAGGCAGACATCTGTGATCTATATAATCAATTTAATGCTAAAAGACCCCCCCCCCCCCGTGTACAGTAGTAAGTGCCAACTCACCTTAATATACACAAGAATACAAACAGTATGCTTTTCTCTCAGTTCAACATGGTGGCGATACATGTATGCAAGACTCATCAGAGTATATGTCTACCCAAATAAAATCAATAATTTGCTGGTCAGTCAGATTATGAAATATCAACACCTGCATTAACTAATGTCCTTGCTGCAGGCCACCATGAAATGCAGTCTGGCCTGGACCTGTCACCATACCTCTAAACTGTCCAGAATTTTACAGAATGTGGAGATTTTTTACCTCATATCTTTGGTCCACTCAACTTAAAATTTGTGGTTTTCAAGCAAATCTCTGAGGAATGAAGTCACTAAATAATGACATACGTTTGAGTTTCAGACTTCATATCCTTCAAATAATGCATGCTAACACAAATCCTATTATTCTAGCAATTTTTTAAGTTTATAAGAAAAACATTTATTTAAAATCTGCCCCTAGTTTTGGGCCTTTGTCCAGATTTCTTACACTGAGATGTTGAGACGTTGAGAGGTATGCCTTTCACTACTATACCAAGGAAATGCTGCTGAATGCATACAGAAACCACTCCTAAAATTTCCAGCATTTAGAATGTCACTGTTGAAACTGCAACATCTATATCAACTTGGCAGTATGTCTCTGTGGAGTTGTAAATGTAAGATAACACATATACACCTTCGAAAAATGGCAATACGTTGAGTTGGCTCATTTGCATCTTCATTGGTTTGCAAAGCTTTATCTTCATCACATTATGTAGTCATTTTCATGCACTGCATAATGCACAACACAGGTCACTGCATTTGGCTATCTTAGTTTGAATCACCTCTAACCTGTACTAATGTATGAGATGTGCAAACTGCAACTACATAGTACGCAGCGTATTTATATTTATCACTTATAGGTTCATAGGTAGGTACTAGGCTATTGGCCCAAGGGCCTACGTAAGCCTAACCAGCAAGGTTCCATAACTTACGCCACCCAAGAAAGTTATTTTCCTGTGCCACTGTCCAGCAGAGACACAGAAGTGATCTCCGGGGTGTATTTCCTATTTCCCATCCACTCATCAAGATTTTTCTTGAAGAGTGCTAATGAAGACCTTTGCTCGACATAGATGGGTAGCTTGTTCCAGAGTATAGGAAGTCTCTGGGACAGGAATCTATCCCTCCAGCATGTCCTGTTTATTGTGGTGACAAGGTTTAGGTCCCTAGAGTGTGTAGCTTGGAGGGATTTGGATTTCTTTAGGTGTAGGATGTCCAACAGCTCTGGGTTTGACATAGCTTTATATGTTAGGCAGAGATCACCTCAGAGTAGGCGATATGCTACGGAGTAAAGCTGGAGTTTTTTTGAGGCGGTCAGTTATAGTTAATAGTTATAGTTAGCAGTAAAAGAAAAATGCCACCTCAAAAGGTTTATAAATCACCTTGCTCTCCTTATCAAATATCATGTGTACAGAATTCAGTACAGCTATATAACAAAAAGCCAATGAATTATAGCAAAAAAAAAGTCATGCAATAAAAAAACTGTGTTTGTTTTATAGGTAAATGCAACTGAAGATCCCTTACTAGCATGTTGCCTCCTCACCAGACAGCAGTGCACCACTGAATTGCATGTTATAAAGTAATCATCACACGTGTGTTTGCAGATGTGTATGTGTGTGTTTGTGTGTTATTCATCTGTTGTGTCATTGTAACAGAATTATTTTATTCACACTATTTTTTTCTAGCCAGTTCAATGGAAAAACATTTGCAGTCCATTAAATATTTCAGCAGAGATAAATAGCACTAAATGAATGATAGCAGCGACAAAAAGCAGCCAAAAGTAATTTTAACAGTTTCTCACTTATGTTAAATCTCATTGGAAACACCTGGATATGGAAAGTATGCCTTCATTCCTATTGATTCCTGTAGGATGCATTTAAACCGCCTGTGACAGTGTTATGATGTCTGATGAATAAGTTAACACCTGCTCAGAAATGTGAATTTACAATTTCAGTTTTAACATCTTCAGGAAGATTTTGAGAACAAAGCCAAGCCAGTCTTCTTATTACTGACCGAGAAGCAGCATCTACAGAGGAAAAATCAGCAACATCATAAGCAAAGTTTAAAACATGCTTAGTTACACGGGAAGAAGATATTACTGAGAAATCCAAATCACTTTTTTGCCTCTGAAGAAAAAAGGTTAATAATTAACTTTTTGCATGTCCTCAAAAGACAAAAGTAAATACTTTAAAATATGCTCTTGACATTTCACAATCCAGAAAGAAAACATAGCAGAAGAATAACCTTTCTTCCCCAACCCATAGAAAGCTTTCCCATTCTTGATAGGTAGAATGAGGTTTGTAACAGTTGCTGGTTTAAAAAAAGCAGTTTTCGATAGAGAAATTACTGCTGCATCTGCTTTAGGGTTGGAAAACAAATACTTATCAGTCTGAGGAACCCTACGTAACCAGCCAGACTTCCTGGGGGCAGGAAATTGACTATTGGGAAAGCTAGATTCACTAATATAGGTGAAACAGGAGGGACAGCTGCATATTTGGGAATATCCAACTGTAAAAAAATCATAATACATTTTCTGTGCAATAGGAATTTCATTTTGCTCCCACTGAAAAACATCTCAACTTAGATAAAGTCTCAGCAAAAGATATATCTTTAATAGGGAACTCTGAAGCTATGCTTTCCTCAGGATGAGACTGTTCAGATTGGGAAGAAATTCCAGATATACAACCACTCCCCTGCAATGTTTGCTCATCTAACAGAAAATCCAAAAGAGAAAAATAGGGAACTCTTTTTCTTTTCTTGCCTACAGAAGAATTTGGCAAGGAAAAAGCAGAAATGAACTCTTTAGCAAATCCAATCAGATGTTCTCTGTCAATGGAAAGAGAAACAGGAGATGGCGATATTTTCTCACTATATTCCCCTTTACTGGAAAACTTCCTGGAGAATTACCAACCCATAAAAGACAAACTTATCACAGATTCAGGTTCCCTAACTTAGCTGAGTGAAGATCCTTACACTGCCCCTGGACCAGGTACTAACCAACATGAGTAGTCACTATAGCACCCCTACAGTCTCATCCTCTTTGGTAAGATCCGACCATAAAGCAATCACCTTTTAAGTCAATATCCCCCCCCCCCCCATTGTCAGGGTTAAACAAAAACACTTTTCCAAAGCTGACTGCAACCTCCTGAGAGCAGGTATAAGCAACTTCACAGCCACCATCCCTTCAGTTGAATCAAGCACTGATTTCCAAGCCTACACCAAAAAATTATATGAACACATATATAGCTGCATGGACTCAGCAATGCCTGACAGGACCAAATCATCTTCCTCAAGGAAGAGTAAACCTGTCTGGTGGACAGCAGCAATAAACAGACTGCATAATAAAAGAAAAAAAAAATTGCTGGCCAGGACCAAAGAGAAGCAGGTGCCAAGTTGGTAAAATCAGTAGCTGCTCCTTTGCGTTAGCTGAGAATGAGTCCTTGACTCTGGATAGAGAAGCCTAGATGAGTCAGTAAAGGGGAAAGCAGAGAACAAGTCGTAGAGGGATAAGTAAACCATTGACACCTTGAAGGAGGATACAGAAACCAGGACATGTTGATAAAGTGTAAGTAAGATAACAAGAAGTGCAAAGGTAAATAAGCCACTGACATTCCCCACAAGGACAATATCCGGTCCCATATAAACTAACCTATAAGCCTGTATAAAATTCAGACAAAAATAGAACTGCTTTTTTATTTTATTTTACTTTTTAGACAAAATGTTTACAAAAGCATTTCCACGCAAATTTCTTTAGAAAAATAATAACATTCCACAAACCATTGCTTCCTAAAAAACACATTATAGTCAGTAAAGACACTTATTTACCAAAAAAAATTAATTTTAGTGGAACGTTTTCCCCAATGGAGAACTTGTCTTCCCAGCCTTAAAATATCACTAGTCAACTAACAATTCCATGAGGCTCTGGGAAAAGCACGCTTTGACATAAAAAAACCCTGAAGAAATTGGTGCTCTAACTGTCTTTATAAGGAGGTCCTCTTGAGCTCCTAACAGTTAGAGCATGTGGGAGGTGCACTAAAGCTTTGAAGCTGGCTGGTCACAGGGGATCAGCCACAAATAACTTATACTTCTGCACAGGACTGGCCTTTGGTCAACTGGCACCCTAGGCAGAAGGTCTCCACAGAGCCTCCCCAATACCACTCTGTGCCCCCATCTTGGTCTATCTAAACCATCCAGATTATTAGAAAGGTGCCCCTGCTAGAGTGGCGCCCTAGGCGGCCACCTAGCTGGCCTATGCCCTTTGGTCAACTGGCACCCTAGGCAGAAGGTTTCCACAGAGCCCTCTCAACACCATGCTGTGCCCCCATCTTGGTCTATCGACACCATCCAGATTACTGGAAAAATGCCCCTGCTAGAGTGGTGCCCTATGTGGTCGGCTAGTTGGCCTATGCCTACAGCTGGCTGTGCTTCTGCAATAGTGATCTAAACGTTGAACATCTTGCAGAAATTTCTACAAGACAGATATACTGAAGTTGAAGTTACAAGAATACAGGTACCCAAAAGTGTCACAACCAGCCCTGCTGCAAAACAATAGATATTATAAAAATGGCTGCAGTCAAGAGTTACAGAGATACTCTAGAAATAATGTCGGCAATGAAGCTGCAATGTAGGAAAAACTCTCCTAAAAGCAAAATCAGATAACTAGTGTACATTGCCTTGTTAAAATCCCCAAGTATGGCAAACTGCTGAAGAAACCAGGCAGATATGCAAACTGTTTCTGGGGTAAACATGATTCTCAGAAGTGAATGTAGCATTATTAAAATATGTTTGACTTTGTACAAAAAGTCTAATTTTGCAGAAAATAGTCTCTGTTATACCTAGTATACAGTGTTAAAAGTAATGTCAGTCACCAGTATAATGCAAAGCACTGTACCACACAAATGCACATACACACACACACACACACACACACACACACACACACACACACACACACACAAACACACATGCACACACATACATAGCTACACATGGGGCATATACTTTTGAAATGCTAATGAGATAGCTATTAACAATTTATATTTCACGTGGTTCACAGAAGCTTAAAGATTTCTGTTTGCATACAGGCCTCATGGAAGATACACCACACCTCCTACTTGATAATATTGCTATTAAGTCATCTTACATGGTAGCTGAGGTAAAGTGCAGAACTGCTGGGAATGAATAACACCATGGCAGTGAGGAACATGGTGCTGGGGAACATGTAACCATAGCAGAGGTGAAGTGAAGGATGGTAGAGAATCAGTAAATGTAGCAGTGGTGATGTGTTGGATGGTAGAAGCTGGATGATGGTAGTAGATGTAAGATGAAGGATGGTGCAAATGAGTAATGCCAGCTTAGATACGGTGCAGGATACTGGGGAGTGGGCAATAGTAACTGTGATGATGTGCCAATGGCGGGGGATGTATAACTATCTGTGATCATGGTCATGATCATGGAAGATGGATAACATGAAGATGATGAAGTGTCAGACAGTGAGGGATAGGATACTGTAGCTTATATAAAGTGCAGGAATGTGGGGAATGTGCAGTAGTATTTGCAAGTAGGTGCCAGGTCGCTGGACATGAGCAACATTAGATAAGGTAATTTACCCAATGGAAAAGGATGTACAACAGTAGGACAGATGATGTACAGAATAATGAGGGGTAGACAACCATAGCTGATGTGAGGTGAAGGACGTCAGTGGATGGACATCTGTAGTTCAGGTAAGATGCAGGATGGCGGGCTATGGATATCTGTAGTTCAGGTAAGCTGCCGGATGGCGGGGGATGGATATCTGCAGTTCAGGTAAATGTAGTGTTTGTAGAGCATGTGGTGCTATGGATATCTGTAGTTCAGGTAAGCTGCAGGATGGCAGGGGATGGATATCTGTTGTTCGGGTAAAATGCAGGATGGCAAGCTATGGATATCTATAATTCAGGTAAGATGCAGGATGGCAGTGGATGGGTATCTGTAATTCAGGTAAGATGCAGGATGGCAGGGGGTGGATATCCATACTTCAGGTAAGATGCAGGATGGCAGGGGATGGATATCTGTAATTCAGGTAAGATGCAGGATGGCAGGGGATGGATATCTGTAGTTCAGGTAAGATGCAGGATGGCAGGGGATGGATATCTGTAGTTCAGGTAAGATGTAGGACAGCGGGCTATGGATATCTGTAGTTCAGGTAAGATGCAGGATGGCAGGGGATGGATATCTGTAGTGCAGGTAAGATGCAGGATGGCAGGGGATGGATATCTGTAGTTCAGGTAAGATGCAGAATGGCAGGCTATGGATATCTGTAATTCAGGTAAGATGCAGGATGGCAAGGGATGGATATCTGTAGTTCAGGTAAGATGCAGGATGGCAGGGGATGGATATCTGTAATTCAGGTAAGATGCAGGATGGCAGGGGATGGATATCTGTAGTTCAGGTAAGATGCAGGATGGCAGGGGATGGATATCTGTAGTTCAGGTAAGATGCAGGATGGCAGGGGATGGATATCTGTAGTTCAGGTAAGATGCAGGATGGCAGGGGATGGATATCTGTAGTTCAGGTAAGATGCAGGATGGCAGGGGATGGAATTCTGTAGTTCAGGTAAGATACATGATGGCAGGGGATGGATATCTGTAGTTCAGGTAAGATGCAGGATGGCAGGGGATGGATATCTGTAGTTCAGGTAAGATGCAGGATGGCAGGGGATGGATATCTGTAGTTCAGGTAAGATGCAGGATGGCAGGGGATGGATATCTGTAGTTCAGGTAAGATGCAGGATGGCAGGGGATGGATATCTGTAGTTCAGGTAAGATGCAGGATGGCAGAGCATGGAATTCTGTAGTTCAGGTAAGATACATGATGGCAGGGGATGGATATCTGTAGTTCAGGTAAGTTGCAGGATGGCAGGCTATGGATATCTGTAGTTCAGGTAAGATGAAGGATGGCAGGGGATGGATATCTGTAGTTCAGGTAAGATGCAGGATGGCAGGGGATGGATATCTGTAGTTCAGGTAAGATGCAGGATGGCAGAGGATGGATATCTGTAGTTCAGGTAAGATGCAGGATGGCAGGGGATGGATATCTGTAGTTCAGGTAAGATGCAGGATGGCAGGGGATGGATATCTGTAGTTCAGGTAAGATGCAGGATGGCAGGGGGTGGATATCTGCAGTTCAGGTAAGATGAAGGATGGCAGGGGGTGGATATCCATACTTCGGGTAAGATGCAGGATGGCAGGGGATGGATATCTGTATTTCAGGTAAGATGCAGGATGGCAGGGGATGGATATCTGTAGTTCAGGTAAGATGCAGGATGGCAGGGGATGGATATCTGTAGTTCAGGTAAGATGCAGGATGGCAGGGGATGGATATCTGTAGTTCAGGTAAGATGCAGGATGGCAGGGGATGGATATCTGTAGTTCAGGTAAGATGCAGGATGGCAGGGGATGGATATCTGTAGTTCAGGTAAGATGCAGGATGGCAGGGGATGGATATCTGTAGTTCAGGTAAGATGCAGGATGGCAGGGGATGGATATCTGTAGTTCAGCTAAGATGCAGGATGGCAGGGGATGGATATCTGCAGTTCAGGTAAGATGAAGGATGGCAGGGGGTGGATATCCATACTTCAGGTAAGATGCAGGATGGCAGGGGATGGATATCTGTATTTCAGGTAAGATGCAGGATGGCAGGCTATGGATATCTGTAATTCAGGTAAGATGCAGGATGGCAGGGGATGGATATCTGTAGTTCAGGTAAGATGCAGGATGGCAAGCTATGGATATCTGTAATTCAGGTAAGATGCAGGATGGCAGGGGATGGATATCTGTAGTTCAGGTAAGATGCAGGATGGCAGGGGATGGATATCTGTAGTTCAGGTAAGATGCAGGATGGCAGGGGATGGATATCTGTAGTTCAGGTAAGATGCAGGATGGCAGGGGATGGATATCTGTAGTTCAGGTAAGATGCAGGATGGCAGGGTGTGGATATCTGCAGTTCAGGTAAGATGAAGGATGGCAGGGGATGGATATCTGCAGTTCAGGAAAGATGCAGGATGGCAGGGGATGGATATGTGTAGTTCAGGTAAAATGTAGGATGGGGAAGATGGATATCTGTATTTCAGGTAAGCTGCAGGATGGCAGGGGATGGATATCTGTAATTCAGGTAAGATGCAGGATGGCAGGGGATGGATATCTGTAGTTCAGGTAAGATGCAGGATGGCAGGGGATGGATATCTGTAGTTCAGGTAAAATGTAGGATGGCAGGCTATGGATATCTGTAATTCAGGTAAGGTGCGGGATGGCAGGGGATGGATATCTGTATTTCAGGTAAAATGTAGGATGGCAGGCTGTAGATATCTGTAATTCAGGTAAGATGCAGGATGGCAGGGGATGGATATCTGTAGTTCAGGTAAGATGCAGGATGGCAGGGGATGGATATCTGTAGTTCAGGTAAGATGCAGGATGGCAGGGGATGGATATATGTAATTCAGGTAAGATGCAGGATGGCAGGGGATGGATATCTGTATTTCAGGTAAGATGAAGGATGGCAGGGGATGGATATCTGCAGTTCAGGTAAGATGAAAGATGGCAGGTGATGGATATCTGTAGTTCAGGAAATATGCAGGATGGCAGGGGATGGATATCTGTATTTCATGTAAAATGTAGGATGGCAGGCTATGGATATCTGTAATTCAGGTAAGATGCAGGATGGCAGGGGATGGAATTCTGTAGTTCAGGTAAGATACATGATGGTAGGGGAAGGATATTTGCAGTTCAGGTAAGATGCAAGATGGCAGGTGATGGGAAACTGGAGCTTGGATGAGGTGGCAGGTGGAGGAGGATGGGTAAATATAACTATGACGAAGTTCAGGATTTTGCATGATAGGCAACCATAGCTGTGATGAGGTGTCAGATGATAAGAGATGGAAAACAGTAACTGTGAAGAGATGCCAGATGGTTTGTTGTGGTTAATAGCAACAGAGATGAGCTACAAGAAGAGAGTAATTGTAGCTGAAGTAGGGGTGAAGTTTGGTGGGACTGGTGAGCATAAATGAAGTGAGCTGCCAGCTGGTGGGCAATATTACCTAAGGTGAGGTACAGGATGGTGTATAAAAGCTAACGGTAATGATGGGAGTTTCAGAGTAGTGAAAGTGGATAGATGCGTGGCTTTAATGAGATGCAGATTGGGTGGAAATGCACAGCCATAGGTGTTATGATGTATAGGGTAGTGGGTGAGGAGATATGCAGTATGGTGGGGGATGGGTACAAGTAGCTGTAATGAGGTGCGAAATGGAGGGCTATGTGTAATAATACCTGAGGGGATATATGGGTAATATTGGCTCCCAGCTGAAATGTCAGAACTCCAAATGACGAGTGCTGACATGCTGAAAAAATAGGATGATGTGCAAGACACTGGGGAATGAGTAGCTGAAATGAGGTTCAGTATGGTGAAAGATGACCAACTGTAACCATGATGATGTATCTGATACTGGGGGGATGCGTAAATGTAGGTGAGTTAAGGTGAAGCATGATGGGAGATGGGTAACCACACCTGTGAGAATGCAACTGATGATGGGGCATGGGTAGTAGTAGCTGATGTGAAGTGAAGGATGGTGCACATAGGTAACAATGGCTATAAAAAGGTACAAAATGATAAAGCATAACTGAAAGGATCAGATTTTATTCTGAATAGCTTCTCTTATGTTACTAACAGCAAATGAAATATAGCCTTCTAATGCAAATGTGTCACATTCAGATTCCATATACTATACCAGTGTCCTTCAGAATGCACAGATATAGCCATTACATTATCATAGATGCATTTTACCTTAAGTTCCCTCTTTCTGCTGCACCACAGATCTTAAAAAAAGAACATGACTACTACAGGTTTGCAAGCTGCTGTCTGATTCACCATTATTCATAGTACCAAGACAAAATATTTTGTATGGGAGTAAGTGTTCTAGTTTGTTTTACTTTTTTGAATCTAATGTGTAGCATACATGGAACTTCTTAACTTAGAATTTGCTCCCTGCAGCTTATTACTGAGGAAAACAAAATAATGCAGCACTTTAAGGTGGTGTACTTGTTAAAATTTTAATATTAACATAGCAGGGATCCCAACTTTAGATCTGTCCTACTGTGCTTGACCTTTAAGAAATTATGTCACCTGCCAGTACTTGGTTGCCCCTAGAAGCAAGGTGAAATACTGGTTGCCAGCCAAAAACTATAACTGCACAGATTTCAGATCAGTGAACCTAAATAAATACTGTCTAAATGAAGAACAACTAACTCTGAATGATTTAAATTGACTGAACTTGTTATACTAAGAAAAATATTTGCCTTAAGTCTTGTTTAATGTTTGAACATACTACCAGTATGAACACTATATTGAAAGGGTTTATTAATTTAAAATATATGTGGTATATTTGTCACTCCTTTGCAAGGGAGCTCTCTACTGTCAGTTTAAGTAACCCAGCAGTGCTTGCATGACTTCAAACTGATTTACACCCTCTGCAAACCGACATGCCAGCCTGAAACCATTCTTCATAAGTTATTGCTCTCGCTTATCCAATCTTCCTTATACAATAACTAATTTCATAAAGCACTATAATAAATCAACCACATGCAAACATGATGTAAACTGATTAGCCACAAATTGCAGATGGTAGAGACTTGACAAACAAATTAACAGATCAATCTGTTTTTATTACTAATAACATGATTTTCCTTTTCATATTTGTCTTTTTCTGTTGACTTGGTAGGTTTCCAATAATGCTTTGATAAAAGTATGCCCTTCAGGGTAAGAGTAGAGTGGAGGGGGGGGGAGAAAAATGGATGGCATTTCATATACTTGAGGCAAAGCAATCATAGATCCCTTCTTTTCATGCAGCTTTAATTTCCAGTGAATAAAAGAAGCATAAAATGTAGGCCATTAAAGTCACTGACTCGAGCTGGTGATCTTTAACCCCTTCAAAAATCAGTGTAGTGCTTAAAACAACACAAATGAAAGAACATTTCTAGCTACGTAAGTGCTCAGCTGATTAGGAAAGCCTGAGTTGTATTTGTAGGTGCACAGTGCCGGTGCTGACCTCTGGGTCTCCCTTATAACCAAGTTTTGTGACTGGAACTTCTTTCAAACATCAACACTTCAAAAAAAAAGGATGTGGGTACAGTCACCAAAACTGTCAAAATGTGGTTACAGTGAACTCACGGTGATAGGGGAAACTCCTCTTGATGTAAAGTATGTATGACTATCTCTCTCTGTCTTTATTTGTGTGTTTTTTAAGTTGTTAATGCAGTAAGGAAAGTGAACAGTAGCAAACAATAATTTTGTTGAATAAATTAAACATGTTCAGTAATAAATTTATTTTAACTGTAATGTTCATAAAGGAATGCTAAATGTGTACACAGTTCTGTTTTGTGACACAGAAGGTGCTTTTGCTGGAAAGTGGGCCTTACAGATTTATGTTATTAAGTACACCATCTCTACCATTCAGAAGGGATATTGTGAGTGATGCGCCTTACCATGAGTGGCCAACCACTCATGGTAATCCTTTCTGATTAACAGACTGTAGTGATTTTTAAAATCTTAGAAGAATCACTGCCGTGAACTGCGTGTGTGGTGTGTGTGTGTGTGTGTGTGTGTGTGTGTGTGTGTGTGTGTGTGTGTGTGTGTGTGTGTGTGTGTGTGTGTGCGTCTGTATGTTTGAAAGTAACTGATTGATAGCCAACTTGATGCATAGGCTGTGAGTGGTAATTATCTCTAATAAGTGCTGTTTAGCACTGGTGGCGATTTAAGTTCATTCAGTAACATGTAGATTACAGGTAATTACCACTTACAGGCTGTGAGATTAGCTGATAATGAGATGTATAATCATTGTGGCTAAACATGTCTTTGAATCCCATTCCATTCAACCACATAATCTGGAATAAGCAACCCTTGTTTCCAAATCCCAGGGCATGGTACCACTGATTCTGGAACTGCTGCAGAAAATAATGAACTAGAGGTGCAAGTCATGTGGTCATCCCTAACCAAGAGACAACAAAAACAATGGTTGGATCAGCCTGAGCAGCAGCTGTCAATTCAGTCCAGAGAGAGGAACAATGAATAATCAAACATTCCCTCATGAAGTTGACACCTTTATTAATAGGATTTAACACCCATACCATCCATTCATTGTGTACATCCCACCTTACCTCAACCCCCTACTTTAACTTGGAGGTAGAAATCAAATAATTCAATACCAGTTGCCCCATATGATGTCATTATGTCTAATGCATGGATGTATTCTCTTTCCTTAAAACCGACATGCATTGAAAATACAGCTGACAACTCATTAAACTTCAAGAAACCTGTGGAGTATCATAGTCAAACAGTTTATAGTGCTGCACTAATCAGCAGCTATGTAAAGGGTGAAAAAAGTTAAAAGACAAATTTGTAATACCAGTTTGTAATACATCTGCTAACACTCTGGTACAGCCCACTGGACACAAGTGACCTTTTCATCCCGGATGTAATATCTAGTAAAATGACTTGGGGTCAAGTGGAAGGCAAATGAAGGCTGAGTGAATCAAACCCATGATAAAGAAAGCAGCTCATAGCCTGGGTATATATTATGTGATCGAAAAATGTGTTCATCGAACATGTTTCCATGACACATAAACAGAGAAAACACTAATCACCGAACAGCCACTCCAGTGAATTTTTTCTCCCAAGGAGAAAAAAATTGCTTGGCCAAACATAAACAACACAAACTTTCAAACCCTGCAAAGGTGGGGGGTTTTGCCCCACCCCCTAACCAAATGTACCAACTCCGAGATCGCACTACAGTGGGGAAAAGGCCAAGCTTTTGGTTACTATTTTTCATACCGTAATTTATATGAAGGTCAAAGTTTAGTTTATCATCAATTATGGCCCCTAGTAATTTGGTATGGGATCCAACATTGATGGTGGTCTTGTCTAACAAGGTGATAGTGAAGGTTGAGGTGTTATGAGAGAGAGATTTAGGCAGAAATAGAAGCGGTTTAGTTTTCTTAGCATTGAATATTAGCTGGTTATTGGTTTGCCAGGTCTCAATATTTGTGAAAGTTTGCTGGGTTTTGGAAAGCAGGTCTGAGAAATAATCAGAGGAGATGATAATTGTAGAGTTGTCTGCATATTGGATCATATTGGATGAGTTGTCTGCAGATTGGATCATTTTAAGTAGAGTTGCTGCTACTGAGATTTGTCTGCATACATCAACTGGACATAAGCTGATTTAAGTATATTTCCTTCATTTTATTGTGGTTGTTATAACTTGGGGACTGATTTCTCAGATCTAGCTCTGTTGAAACTGTCTTGTGTGTGTGTCTGAAGCTCTGCACTAGTTGTTAAACTGCACTGAAATTCCTTTAAGTGTTAATTAGCTTGGGGGGTTTTCTGATAACTTTAAAACCTGTGTTGGTTACATCTCTGGTAATCATTTTAAGTAGAGTTGCTGCTACTGAGATTTGTCTGCATACATCAACTGGACATAAGCTGATTTAAGTATATTTCCTTCATTTTATTGTGGTTGTTATAACTTGGGGACTGATTTCTCAGATCTAGCTCTGTTGAAACTGTCTTGTGTGTGTGTCTGAAGCTCTGCACTAGTTGTTAAACTGCACTGAAATTCCTTTAAGTGTTAATTAGCTTGGGGTTTTCTGATAACTTTAAAACCTGTGTTGGTTACATCTCTGGTAATCATTTTAAGTAGAGTTGCTGCTACTGAGATTTGTCTGCATACATCAACTGGACATAAGCTGATTTAAGTATATTTCCTTCATTTTATTGTGGTTGTTATAACTTGGGGACTGATTTCTCAGATCTAGCTCTGTTGAAACTGTCTTGTGTGTGTGTCTGAAGCTCTGCACTAGTTGTTAAACTGCACTGAAATTCCTTTAAGTGTTAATTAGCTTGGGGTTTTCTGATAACTTTAAAACCTGTGTTGGTTACATCTCTGGTAATCATTTTAAGTAGAGTTGCTGCTACTGAGATTTGTCTGCATACATCAACTGGACATAAGCTGATTTAAGTATATTTCCTTCATTTTATTGTGGTTGTTATAACTTGGGGACTGATTTCTCAGATCTAGCTCTGTTGAAACTGTCTTGTGTGTGTGTCTGAAGCTCTGCACTAGTTGTTAAACTGCACTGAAATTCCTTTAAGTGTTAATTAGCTTGGGGGTTTTCTGATAACTTTAAAACCTGTGTTGGTTACATCTCTGGTAATCATTTTAAGTAGAGTTGCTGCTACTGAGATTTGTCTGCATACATCAACTGGACATAAGCTGATTTAAGTATATTTCCTTCATTTTATTGTGGTTGTTATAACTTGGGGACTGATTTCTCAGATCTAGCTCTGTTGAAACTGTCTTGTGTGTGTGTCTGAAGCTCTGCACTAGTTGTTAAACTGCACTGAAATTCCTTTAAGTGTTAATTAGCTTGGGGTTTTCTGATAACTTTAAAACCTGTGTTGGTTACATCTCTGGTAATCATTTTAAGTAGAGTTGCTGCTACTGAGATTTGTCTGCATACATCAACTGGACATAAGCTGATTTAAGTATATTTCCTTCATTTTATTGTGGTTGTTATAACTTGGGGACTGATTTCTCAGATCTAGCTCTGTTGAAACTGTCTTGTGTGTGTGTCTGAAGCTCTGCACTAGTTGTTAAACTGCACTGAAATTCCTTTAAGTGTTAATTAGCTTGGGGGTTTTCTGATAACTTTAAAACCTGTGTTGGTTACATCTCTGGTAATCATTTTAAGTAGAGTTGCTGCTACTGAGATTTGTCTGCATACATCAACTGGACATAAGCTGATTTAAGTATATTTCCTTCATTTTATTGTGGTTGTTATAACTTGGGGACTGATTTCTCAGATCTAGCTCTGTTGAAACTGTCTTGTGTGTGTGTCTGAAGCTCTGCACTAGTTGTTAAACTGCACTGAAATTCCTTTAAGTGTTAATTAGCTTGGGGGGTTTTCTGATAACTTTAAAACCTGTGTTGGTTACATCTCTGGTAATCATTTTAAGTAGAGTTGCTGCTACTGAGATTTGTCTGCATACATCAACTGGACATAAGCTGATTTAAGTATATTTCCTTCATTTTATTGTGGTTGTTATAACTTGGGGACTGATTTCTCAGATCTAGCTCTGTTGAAACTGTCTTGTGTGTGTGTCTGAAGCTCTGCACTAGTTGTTAAACTGCACTGAAATTCCTTTAAGTGTTAATTAGCTTGGGGCCTTTTCTGATAACTTTAAAACCTGTGTTGGTTACATCTCTGGTAATCATTTTAAGTAGAGTTGCTGCTACTGAGATTTGTCTGCATACATCAACTGGACATAAGCTGATTTAAGTATATTTCCTTCATTTTATTGTGGTTGTTATAACTTGGGGACTGATTTCTCAGATCTAGCTCTGTTGAAACTGTCTTGTGTGTGTGTCTGAAGCTCTGCACTAGTTGTTAAACTGCACTGAAATTCCTTTAAGTGTTAATTAGCTTGGGGCGTTTTCTGATAACTTTAAAACCTGTGTTGGTTACATCTCTGGTAATCATTTTAAGTAGAGTTGCTGCTACTGAGATTTGTCTGCATACATCAACTGGACATAAGCTGATTTAAGTATATTTCCTTCATTTTATTGTGGTTGTTATAACTTGGGGACTGATTTCTCAGATCTAGCTCTGTTGAAACTGTCTTGTGTGTGTGTCTGAAGCTCTGCACTAGTTGTTAAACTGCACTGAAATTCCTTTAAGTGTTAATTAGCTTGGGGGTTTTCTGATAACTTTAAAACCTGTGTTGGTTACATCTCTGGTAATCATTTTAAGTAGAGTTGCTGCTACTGAGATTTGTCTGCATACATCAACTGGACATAAGCTGATTTAAGTATATTTCCTTCATTTTATTGTGGTTGTTATAACTTGGGGACTGATTTCTCAGATCTAGCTCTGTTGAAACTGTCTTGTGTGTGTGTCTGAAGCTCTGCACTAGTTGTTAAACTGCACTGAAATTCCTTTAAGTGTTAATTAGCTTGGGGTTTTCTGATAACTTTAAAACCTGTGTTGGTTACATCTCTGGTAATCATTTTAAGTAGAGTTGCTGCTACTGAGATTTGTCTGCATACATCAACTGGACATAAGCTGATTTAAGTATATTTCCTTCATTTTATTGTGGTTGTTATAACTTGGGGACTGATTTCTCAGATCTAGCTCTGTTGAAACTGTCTTGTGTGTGTGTCTGAAGCTCTGCACTAGTTGTTAAACTGCACTGAAATTCCTTTAAGTGTTAATTAGCTTGGGGGTTTTCTGATAACTTTAAAACCTGTGTTGGTTACATCTCTGGTAATCATTTTAAGTAGAGTTGCTGCTACTGAGATTTGTCTGCATACATCAACTGGACATAAGCTGATTTAAGTATATTTCCTTCATTTTATTGTGGTTGTTATAACTTGGGGACTGATTTCTCAGATCTAGCTCTGTTGAAACTGTCTTGTGTGTGTGTCTGAAGCTCTGCACTAGTTGTTAAACTGCACTGAAATTCCTTTAAGTGTTAATTAGCTTGGGGTTTTCTGATAACTTTAAAACCTGTGTTGGTTACATCTCTGGTAATCATTTTAAGTAGAGTTGCTGCTACTGAGATTTGTCTGCATACATCAACTGGACATAAGCTGATTTAAGTATATTTCCTTCATTTTATTGTGGTTGTTATAACTTGGGGACTGATTTCTCAGATCTAGCTCTGTTGAAACTGTCTTCCCCCCCCCTCCCTGTTCTTGGATGTAGTTTAAATTTGGTGGCTTTTGCAGTGCCCGCCCACTGTAGATTTGATCTAGGACACTCCCCAGTCCCTTCTCTTTACCGCATTCTCTCTAATAAACCCTTTCTGCACTTGCTTTTAGTCCTTTTAATTTAATTACATTTTTTCATACTGTGTGTGGACTAATATTGCTACATACTCAAGTGTGCCAGCTTGCACTGCATGTGAATTGTTTTATAGCATTTACTGTCTGTTTTTTCCTTGTCGCTGTAAAAAAAAAAATATTCTCTTGTTTTCCTGCCTTACTGAACTAGAGTAGTCCAGTTTCAGAGTTGCTGATCCCTGGGCTTTGTTTTTAGTTCCTGTTACTGATCCATTGCCTTATTAGGAAGGAGGGAAGTTTCTTTGCTTACCAGTGGGAGTGGGAAGCACTGATTGTCCGATTTGGTGAAGTTTCAGCCAGAAACTAGTAGTCCATTGGTCGTTTTGGGCCCAGTCCTAGCTCCTTTCAGCCCCCTGCTATAAAACACGCTAAACACGCCTCGCACAGCTTGTACCAACTCAGCACAGATCCTCGTGGTGGCCTGCAGAGTGATCCAAGCAGCAGAGAGCTAAAAGAGTGACTTTCTACCAGATATAAGTATTTTTGTGGCTTTCCCACTGTTATTAAGCTAGCGACTGCATTTCGCCTGTTTTACTGCTACTTTAAGTGATTTCTGCATTTTACACTGTTTATTGCACTTTAAGTTACTAATTGTTGCAAATTGTTTCTGTAGGCTACACACTAAAGTGCTAGCCGATTTACAGCATTTGTAGCATTTACTGTCTGTTTTTTCCTTGTCTCTGTAATAAAACAAAAAATCTCTTGTTTTCCGCCTTACTGAACTAGAGTAGTCCAGTTTCAGAGTTGCTGATCCCTGGGCTTTGTTTTTAGTTCCTGTCACTGATCCATTGCCTTATTAGGGAGGAGGGAAGTTTCTTTGCTTACCAGTGGGAGTGGGAAGCACTGAGCAGCCTTTCTGTCCGATTTGGTGAAGTTTCAGCCGAAACTAGTAGTCCATTGGTCATTTTGGGCCAATTCCTAGCTCCTTTCAGCCCCTGCTATAAAACACGCTAAACACGCTTTTCCAGCTTGTACCAACTCAGCACAGATCCTCGTGGTGGCCTGCAGAGTGATCCAAGCAGCAGAGAGCTAAAAGAGTGACTTTCTACCAGATATAAGTATTTTTGTGGCTTTCCACTGTTTTTAAGCTAGCGACTGCATTTCGCCTGTTTTACTGCTACTTTAAGTGATTTCTGCATTTTACACTTTTTATTGCACTTTAAGTTACTAATTGTTGCAAATTGTTTCTGTAGGCTACACACTAAAGTGCTAGCCGATTTACAGCATTTATAGCATTTACTGTCTGTTTTTTTTTCCTTGTCTCTGTAATAAAACAAAAATCTCTTGTTTTCCGCCTTACTGAACTAGAGTAGTCCAGTTTCAGAGTTGCTGATCCCTGGGCTTTGTTTTTAGTTCCTGTTACTGATCCATTGCCTTATTAGGGAGGAGGGAAGTTTCTTTGCTTACCAGTGGGAGTGGGAAGCACTGAGCGGCCTTTCTGTCCGATTTGGTGAAGTTTCAGCCAGAAACTAGTAGTCCATTGGTCTAGCTCCTTTCAGCCCCTGCTATAAAACACGCTAAACATTTCCAGCTTGTACCAACTCAGCAGATCCGGTGGCCTGCAGAGTGATCCAAGCAGCAGAGAGCTAAAAGAGTGACTTTCTACCAGATATAAGTATTTTTGTGGCTTTCCCACTGTTATTTAAGCTAGCAACTGCATTTCCTGTTTTACTGCTACTTTAAGTGATTTCTGCATTTTACACTGTTTATTGCACTTTAAGTTACTAATTGTTGCAAATTGTTTCTGTATGCTACACACTAAAGTTTTACAGCATTTATAGCATTTACTGTCTGTTTTTTCCTTGTCTCTGTAATAAAACAAAAAAAAATCTCTTGTTTTCCTGCCTTACTGAACTAGAGTAGTCCAGTTTCAGAGTTGCTGATCCCTGGGCTTTGTTTTTAGTTCCTGTTACTGATTCATTGCCTTATTAGGGAGGAGGGAAGTTTCTTTGCTTACCAGTGGGAGTGGGAAGCACTGAGCAGCCTTTCTGTCCGATTTGGTGAAGTTTCAGCCAGAAACTAGTAGTCCATTGGTTGTTTCTTTCAGCCCGCTGCTATAAAACACGCTAAACACGCGTTTTCCAGCTTGTACCAACTCAGCACAGATCCTCGTGGTGGCCTGCAGGGTGATCCAAGCAGCAGAGAGCTAAAAGAGTGACTTTCTACCAGATATAAGTATTTTTGTGGCTTTCCCACTGTTATTTAAGCTAGCAACTGCATTTCGCCTGTTTTATTGCTACTTTAAGTGATTTCTGCATTTTACACTGTTTATTGCACTTTAAGTTACTAATTGTTGCAAATTGTTTCTGTAGGCTACACACTAAAGTATTTACAGCAATTACTGTCTGTTTTTTCCTTGTCTCTGTAATAAAACAAAAAATCTCTTGTTTTACTGAACTAGAGTAGTCCAGTTTCAGAGTTGCTGATCCCTGGGCTTTGTTTTAGTTCCTGTTACTGATCCATTGCCTTATTAGGAAGGAGCGAAGTTTCTTTGCTTACCAGTGGGAGTGGGAAGCACTGAGCGGCCTTTTTGTCTGATTTGGTGAAGTTTCAGCCAGAAACTAGTAGTCCATTGGTTGGGCCAATTCCTAGCTCCCTTCAGCCCCTGCTATAAAACATGCACACAAGAGCAGCGGTTAAACAAGGTTAAACTATTTGGGCCATCTAAATTCCACTCTTCCAATTTTCCCTTAAAACTACCTTCCTCGAGCTGTACTGCTGATCTAACCAGCATATCCTATAACTGAAAAGTTCATCTCTACTTGATTCCCAAGTAGACTATTCTCTATCTGTAAAGCCTAGCACTTACTCCTACAGTACTTGCACCTTGATAAAGCACTCTTATTATAGATAGTACCCCACCAGCCTAAAACCCACTTCCCCGAGTCCTTTGAAAGTCTCTTTATCTACTACTTCTAGTATGTCGAGGGATCAGTTGCTAGTGTCCTCTCCAGCTCAACTGGTGAACCTGGGAATATTGAGGCAATGTTACAACTGCCTCATGTACACAGACAATCCTCTCCTTCTCCCACAAAACACAAATACATGCGAGAGATGCAACTATACGGCCAAACTGGAGGCTGAGCTCTCTCAACATAGGACTGGCAAGACCAGACAGGAGGAGAAGGTAACCACACACAATACATACCCAGTCACACATGGTACCATCACAACTTCAAATCATACACATACTCACACAAAGACATACTCGGAGGCTCTGATCAAAAATTTACCAAAACAGCAGAGGCCACCAAAGCAGACACCCAAACAACTACCACCTCACGACCCAACACATGCAACACATAGACCACACAGTCAGAGTGTCAAACAGTCACAGCCCTTAAGGCCAAACAAAATGCCAGACACACTTGTCATTGGTGATTCCATAGTCAGACACACTGCACCAGACTGAGTAAAGAGAAGGTCACAGTAAGCTGCCTGGCAGGCGCTAGAATCCGCCACATAACGCAAGCACTCAGGTCTCTCAACAGTCATTGTCCACGCTGGTGTCAACGACCTGAGGCGTTACCTCCTTGGACTACATGAAAGGGACATCGAGGAGCTCTCTGATTATGTAGCCCAGGCAGGTATGACCCTGACCTTGAGCAGTATCCTACCTTCACCTAGAATGATGCCACAATACAGTGATAAGATGATCAGCTTTAATAATTGGCTTAAATTCTGGTGTCATTCAAAGGGGATCCAATGTCTGTCTGCCTGGGATGACATGCTGGACAAGCCACGCTGTCAAGAGGGACGGCTTGCACCTGTCACCCTGGGCTTCCGGATATTGGCAAAGGCTCCCCATAGTGCCTTTTTAGGCAAGGCTCAAATTCTAAACCTACCACCCTAGAACACCAAAAGGAAAAACTAAGGGTAATGCTGCTCAATGCCAGAAGTCTCAATCTCAAGATGCCGAGGCCCTTCTCAATATGGAGAACATCGATGTCTGTGCTGTGACAGAAACCTGGTTCAAGGCTCCTGAGAGCACCCCAGCACTAACAGGTTTCACCTCATATCATGCGCCGGCCCCAAAATCCGGACAACACCAAGAAAGGAGGTGTCCATATTCATAAAGGACACCCACACCTCAAGGTTGGTGGCAACGCATGATGCATCGGAGACCATCCAGGTGCAATTAACCATAGGCAAGACTGCTCTGCAATTTGTAGCATGTTACAGGCCACCCTCTCAAACTCAGGAACCTCACATGGCCTTCCTGAAAACATTGAGGGGATAAATGTATCTCCAAATACCATCATACTAGGTGACTTTAACTACCCTAATATAGACTGGGAACACTACTCAAGCCCGAACACTCTAACCCAAAGATTCCTGGAGTTCATAAACTCAAATGCCATGGAACAACTAGTCACCATCCCCACAAGAGGAGAAAACATACTTGATCTCATCATCACGAACATGGGATCAAAATGTTCAACACCGAAGTATACCCCTCACTGGTGAGATCAGATCATAAACTAATCTCGCTGGAGGTCCTCATCCCCACCTGAAACAAAAAGACCACAGTGAAAAACTTCTCAAAAGCCGATTTCACACTTCTAAAAACTAGTGTGGTCTCCTTTAAGGCCCCTGAGCCAGTGGTAAACATTACTCAAACCGCTGAATCACTTACAAATGCCTTCTACCAGCACCTACAGGACTGCATGGATCAGGCAATCCCAAACAAAACTAAGACTCTCTGTACCAAAGGCCAGTCTGGTGGACCCCAGCCATAAACAAGCTCTACAACAAAAGGAGGAAGCTACTACAAGATAGAGCAAAATCCTTGAAAGGTAAGACACCTTTGATCATTATAAGTAAAAACTAAGAGCTCTCATAAAATCATCCAAGGCAAATTTTGAGAGAAAAATCGCCAAGGACTCTAAAGAGAATCATAAGGCCTTCTTTAGCTATGTTAGAAACCTAGGAGGAAACTCCCAGATATGCTCAGAATTAGTTCAAAATGATGTGAAAATTACTGAACCTACACACATTGCCAACATACTGGCTGACAGGTTCAGTGCAAACTTCTCCCCTCCCCAAAAGGAGAGATATCTATTCCAGAGGATTGTAGCCCCCAAACATCTCAGGTGAGAACTGCCCTCACTAAGGCAAAAACACAGCATCCATGGGAGATGGTGTCCCCGGCTGTGTGCTTCATGAACTCAATGAGGAATTAAACCCACAGTTAGGACAGCTGTTTAATCTTAGCCTCACCTCAGGATACGTACCCAAGGAGACTGTGGTCCCACTTCATAAGGGCGTGCCTCCACAGACCCTGGAAATTACCATTAGCTTGACAAGCCTTATCTGCAAAGCCATGGAGAGGATCATAATGGAACTCATAAATAAAGACATAGGGAACTTGCAGACTTTGGATCCAACTCAGTTTGGCTTTGTCAAAGGCAGATCCTGCCTCTTAAACTTGGTTGACTTTTTCGAGACAGTCACCAAGGCCATTGATGAGGAAAGGCAGTCCACACAGCCTACCTCGACCTGGCAAAGGCCTTCGACACAATACCCCACTCAGGTATCATCGAAAAACTCATCAGCTTGAATGTAAACCCATACATCACAAGATGGGTTGCAAACTGGCTAAGTGACAGAACCCACAGGGTCAGAGTTGCTGGAGCCATGTCAGACTCAAAGCCTGTCACAAGTGGTGTCCCACAGGGCTCAGTCCTGGGTCCACTCTTGTTCGGCATCTACTTTTCTGAAGTACAAGCAAACACAGGAGGGTTATGGCTGACAAAGTTTGCAGATGACTGCACATCTGACACAGATATCCTCCAGAAGGGCCTCACAGAAATGGATAACTGGTGCCAGAGCCATGGCCTGAAGTTAAAAAATGCATAGTCATACCCTTTGGGAAAAACAAGGCTACCCCTAGCTACCATATAGGTGGCAATCCACTGAGCACAGAAAAAGTCATCAGAGATCTGGGGACCCAGGTTGACAGTAGCCGACACTCATGTTGCTAAAGTAGTTAGGAAAACCTTCTATATCACCCACCTGATCATGAAGGGATTCACATCTAGATCAAGGGAGGTCATCGTCCCCTGTACTCATCACTTATTAGACCTATGATTGAGTACAATGCCCGTTCGAATGTATCTGACCAGACACCTGCTGCAGCTTGAAAGGCCCCAAAGTTCCTCACCAAAAGGATAAAGGGTCTCAAAAATATGTCTTATGCTGCCCGACTGAAAGAACTCCAGCTCTATTCAGTCTCATACCGCTTGCTCAGAGGTGACCTGTGCCTGACATATAAGGCCATGTCAAACCCAGATTTGATGAATATGCTTCACCTCAAAAATCTAGATCCCTCAGAACCACAAGGAGACTTAAACCTTGACACGGTTATAAATAGAACGTGCTGGAGGGACAGATTCATCACCCAGAGACTCCCTATGCTGTGGAACAAAATCCCGGTACATGTGAGGCAGAGCACCTCTCTGGTCTTGTTCAAGAGGAATCTTGACCAATGGATGGGAGATTGCAGATATAGGATTACTTCAACTGCTTGACAGAGGCACAGCAAAATGATAGGCATAGTTTTTATTCAAACTAAAGGGGTGGCGAAAGCCACATAACTATGGGCTAGGCTTATAAATGCCCTTGGGCAGATAGCCTAGTATGAACCTATGAACCTATGAACCTATGACAAGTTGAGGCAGGATTTATAAAGATTGTTAGTAAAAATGTTGAAGAGAAGAGGTCCTAAGATGGAGCCTGATTTATCAGAATAGATATGGGGTATGCAATGGAACAGGCGGCTATTTTTAGTAAGTATCGTGGCAAGTTGTCAGCAGAAGGAGAGCATGGCTTTAGGTTCTGAAGAAGTTTTTTGATATAGGCAGTTGATACAGGTTGAAGAGAAAAGATGATTTTTGGTTGATTGGCATATTTCTCAGAGTGAGGACTAGATGAATCAAAAGCTAGGGTGGAGTTAGGAAGAGAACTAGAGCTAGAAGGCAGTAATTTACTGATGGTGTTGATGAAAAAGGAATTGAACTGGTGGCTGTTTCTGTGGGAGACAGGTTAGGATCAGGGTTGGGTGATGGTGGATCACCTGGATGTAACATGTGGTTAATTGACTTCCAGAAGTCCCTGGGGATATTATTGTGATTAGAGATGGATTGTGAGTTTCTTTTATCAGATTCTATCATTTCTTTAGTTTTCTTTCTAAGTTCTTTATATTGTTGTAAGTCTGAAGGAGATTTTGATTTAGTCCATTTTTCCCACTAAAGATCTCTGACATGAATAGAGGAATGAGTGCTGTTGGTAAACCCAGGGAAGATTTGAAATTTAACTCTTGTTGTTCGAAGAGGGGTGAGAGTGTTGATAACATTTAAGAAATTTGAACTGAAGTGTAGGACAGCATCATTAAGAGGCAGTCAAAAGAGTGAAGACCAGTTAATGGAGGATAGGAGGCTATTTAAGGATTCTGGACTGAAGTTGGTCAGTTTATGGAAAGTTTTATATTTGTGAGTACTAGTAGTGTGGGAGGTGTATCTAAGTACTCGGATAGGTGCATGGTCACTAAGAGAGTCAGATAATGATTCAGGTTTATGGTATTTATTGGGATGAGATACTAGTATCCAGTCGATAATTGAGTGTGAGTTTGAGAGTTTATTTAGGTGAGTTGGAGTTGAGATGACCTGTGTGAAGCCATAAAGGTCTATACTTTGACGAGGGGAGTCTGTTTTAAAGGATGCCAATTTATGTTGGCGTCCCTTAGGATGATTCCTTCTGTTGTAAAGTTATCTAAGAACCAGGATAGTATTTGTTCAAGGAGGGAGATATTATCACCAGGAGGTATGTATATGGCAGCAACTGTTAAGGTAAGGTGTTTGTTGAGAATTACATTTTCTGACAGAATTTCAGCAGGGGGGAAGGGAGGTAGAGAGGTGTTAGAGGAGGTTACTGTGAGATGGTCAGGGTGAAGGATAGCTACTCCTCTACCTTTTCTAATTATTCTATCCAGACTTATTATGTTATAGCCAGGTGGGCGAAATTTGTTATCTGAGTTATGTGGTTTGAGCCAGGTCTCTGTGAGAATTAGTAGGTCTGGGGAGTGCAAGTCTATCCATGCATGTAATTTTGCAGTTTTATTCAGAATACTATGGATGTTTATTGCATAAAGCTTGAGGTGCTTATTAGTTAGGGTGGAGTTATAGTTTGGAGTGAGGTTGCAGTGGGTGTTGGTGATGGTGATTGAAGCTCACCATTTTTTCCGCTGTCTTGCAAAGCTAACTTCAATAAAAATCTCTCCAATAATAACAGAGGGACAGTATTTTGCTCTTTAAGTAAAATATTGCCCCTCTGTCTTTACCAAGACAGCTGTCTTGGTAATATAGACTTGTGGTTACACACACACACACACACACACACACACACACACACACACACACACACACACACACACACACACACACACACACACCACATACTCTCGCATCTCCCAACATCATTTCCACCACACACACACACACACACACACACACACACACACACACACACACACACACACACACACACACACGCGCTCACTTTACTGTGACAAAATTTGATATGTCAGAAATGAAACCCCTCAAGTAATATTTCTACAGGAAGTTCACCTAACAGTCATTGAATGTAATAAGTTAGCTAAGTTCAGATACTCTGTGGTAATACCGGCTGAAGGAAGGAAAACCAAGAAAAGAAGAGTTGGAATATTATTATGTTGGTGTTAGATATACGATAATCGAAACACTTTGGGATGATATGGGAAAATGCATCACTGTAAAGGTGAGAATAGAGTATCACCTCACTTTAATAAGTAAGCATAGACCACCTGAATCCACCTATCAAGATCTGAAGGGGATGTGTGGCTCATTATTAAACCTGAGTTAAAGCATGTTACTATGGGGTGGGGATTTCACTTTATTTTCTCAATATGGCGACATTCAAGGAAGCCCTAAAAGTCTGAAAATGCTTAGAATAGAGAGATATCTCTCAACACTGATGGTAATTGTTGGCCTGAGTGACATGTTGAGATACCCCGCCTACACATACTTTTTTAAAGCAATAGGGTACTATTCAAGAATTGACAGGATCGATTTATCAAGGGAAGTGAAGTACAAGAGTGCTGCTACAGGACTCTTGGCAAATATTTATTTCTGATCATGCCTCCGTGGTAAACTTGCTTGTATCTACCCAAAAAAAGTGATAAACAATTGAGATTTCCAACTCACTACAGTAGGGCAAAATAATTTGATATCTGGTGGGCAGACAAGACAGTACAAAAGACCAGTACTGGAAAAGCCACGAATAAAGATGTTACAGCAAGAGAGGAAATAAGTCAGCAGGCCTGGTAATTAAAATTAAAGGCTTACATAAGTCAAAAAAGACAAAACAACTTTAGGGTTCTGAAATAAAAAGTATGTGTAAAAATACAGCCACAGGCAGTGCACGACCGAAGACCAACACTAACACTTTATTTCGAACAACAAAGTATACAGTAATGAGCGCTTTCATCTGAGAAGTGAGACTTCATCAGATAAAAAAAAAAGCTATGATCCACAACTTATGTAACGTCCTTAATTAACCAATTAAGTTAACTAAAAGGTTCTTCCAACCTATTTGACCCTACAACACCCTATCTATTGAACGCATGGAAAGTTTCTCATTCATCAGAATAGACCTTTATTTTTAAAAAAACATTGACATAAGTAATATATATGTATCTAAAATACTATAAGAACAATAAAATTATTATAATAAAATTATTATAATATAATCCTCAAACCAATCATTGCCAAATAACTTTAATGGCCCACTCTAGTGGTTTACACCACAGCTGTTTTTTTTTTGTTTTTTTTACTTAAGAATGGATTTGAGAGACAATTGTTCATTAATACCAAGGTATGAACTAGAATTCAACCTAAACTACCACATCAGTTCTTTTTTCATTAATGTCATTTTCCAGTCACCACCCCTAGGGTCTGGTTTTATAATTTCTAAAATCCCAAATCTAAATTTTGTAAAATTAGTACAAACAATAGCGTATCTGTAAAGGGTACTAGTCTCCTTTTTTGTTCTTATATCATATGAATGTTCATAAATTCTAGCTTTTAGAGCTCTTTCAGTCTTGCCTATGTAAAAGGCAAAACATCATTCACATTTAGCTAGGTAGATCAACCTGCTAGTGTGACGATTCCTATTTCTAAAATTTACTGTACTACTCAACCCAACCCATTTTTCAAAACTAAATATCTCACCCCTATAATAAATGGGCATTACTTACACATACCATATGGAATTGTACCCCTGTTAAAAAGAGTGGTATTTATAATATTCCCTTCAAATATTTGTTTCAAATGTCTACCTGTTTTAAATGTGAACATTGGCTCTTGTCCTACTATGTCATGTAACTCTTTACTCACTTTCAAAACATTCAAATTATTCCTAACTATACCCTGAATAAAGTGGGTATATTGATTGTATTAAATTACAGGTGCCTTCTCAGACCCTACCTTCCCCCCTACTCCACTGGATTTTCCAAACCTATAACTAACAATCATTTAAACTTTTTCCCCCAACCTTTCTCCACCTCGTTAATAATTCCAGTGACCATTTTGTCAAGGTACCCCCTACTGAGGAACATACCTTTCATCTTAACTAATTCAGCCCAAACATCTTCATGGTACGAAGTCATTCTAGCTATACATATAGCCTACCCTTTCACCAAGTTCCTCTTTTGAAAGTATGGATGGCTGCTGGAATAATGTAGGTAACCATTACAAAAAGTTTATTTTCTAAATGTATTTGACTTGAAATCTTCTGTCGTATCTGATATCAAAGTATTAAGATAATTGATTCTGTTGCTATTCCAACTAGTAAACCTAAAATATGATGCACACTGATTCAAATAGTCTACAAAATTAGCTATTCCTTCTATATTCCCATCCCACAAAATAAATATGTCATCCAACAATCTGACATATAGATGTATGTACTTGAAGTATGGGCTGTTGAAAATAAATTATTTTGCCCACTCTAACATGACCAGGTTAGCAAAACCTATAGCACATGCTGCACCCATTGCTACCCCTGTAACTTGTTGGTAGTATTCTCCTTGGAAATGTAAAAAGTTGTTCTCTAGAACCAATTCCATTAGTTCTACTATAATTGAAATGGTCTCATTGGACAAGGTGGAGTATTGATATAACGTGTCCCTGAAATATATCATCCCTTCCTTTTTGGATATCACAGAAAAGAGGTCCACAACATCTATGGTTAGGAAAATTAAATCTTTCTTCCATATAACCTGTTTAACTTTCCCAAAAAATCCCATGAATCTTTCACCAGATGTATTGTATTAACCACCACATCCTTAATCCAAAAATCTATAACTACTGCTAGAGGGTGAGTTTTAGATCCCGTAGCCAAAACAATGGGTCTAAATGGGGCATTATCTACAGATTTATGAACTTTTTGAATCCCAAAAATGTTTGGGATAATAAAGTTTATTTGTATCAAAAAATTCTAAGTACCACCATCTATCCTGTTATCTAACAGATATTCTGCCAAATAAAAATCTATCTGCCTATACACAATATGAATTTGATTCTTGGAAGCAGGGAGTATGTGGTACTGTTTAATAATACATTGGTCGTTACATTATTGTAGTCCTCACCATTGTATAAGACCACCCCACCTCCCTTGTCTGGCTTCACTACTCTAACTTCCTTATTCTTCTTTACAAATTTAAAATATCTCTTTCCCCCCTGGTTAAATTCGAAAAAAAAAACACCTTGTCAAGCAAACAACCTATATATATCTTCCATAACATTCTTCTCAAAAACTTGTATAATAGGATTTAAGAGTAGGTTAAACATGCTGCATCTTTTCAGACTTGCTTGCTTAGTAACTCCACTGATAACTTTGCCATGTTCCTTAAAAAAATACATCCAAATTTAATTTTCTAATAAACAGTTTTAGTTCCAGGAGCACATCAGCTATATCCACTCTCCTGGTGGGAATAAACGTAAACTCTTTTAAAAAAAGTGTGAAGTGTTCCTTTACAATGGCTTTTCCTGTATAACTGTATATCTTAAAACTTCTGTAACTTCCTATAATGCCATTGTTGCTAAAACTTAAGTCCTCTTCCGTAGTCCTAATTTCTAACTGTCCTTCACCACAAAATTATCCTGTTGCTACCCCAAATCCATTATTTGTCTGGATTTGCTGGCCAACCTTTCCGACCGGCAGACAGGTAAAAAAACATTTACCCTAGGAGAAAATTAATCAAGTTCATCTCATCCCCCTCTACAGTCATTGTCAGCCCCTTCCCTTACTACTGCCCTAGATGGTGGCTAGTTTAACAAAGTGCCTCCCTTTCTCCTTTTTGTATTCATTTCCACTCTAGGGGTCGAATACATTTTATTTTCAGAATATTGCCTAATATCCCTTTCTAATTTCCTTTGTTTATTTGAAAAAAATACTGTGACATTTTCTGTTTACCTTAATCATTGTCCTTTCATATGAACTTTTATATTCAGAAAATAACACTTTCTAACTCCATCCCCATGTATCCAAAGCAGCCTCATTACAATTAATTATTGTAGTTATCAATTCAGAACTAAAGTCCTGAATTGTTTTGTCATCATTGTCAATTTCAAACAGAAATTTGAACATACCAAGTCCCTGAGGGACAATTTTCAATCTAAACAGTCCATTAAATAACTGTTCTTCATTTGTAAACATTTAAATTTAAAACGTTTTTTTGTCCAAAATAAAAATCATTTCCCTTAAAGTCAGGTCATGTTTAACAT